>NC_137289.1:6907500-6925000 GCF_054371585.1 Giraffa tippelskirchi
CACAGACAGACACACACAGACACACACACACCGATAGACACACACACAGACACACACACAGACACACGCACACAGACACATGCACACACACAGACGCATGCACAAAGACACACACAGACCGACACACACACAGACACACACACAGACACATGCACACAGACACACACACAGACACACACACACAGACACGCACACACAGACACACGCACACAGAGAGAAACACACACACAGACACACACACAGACACATGCACACAGACACATGCACACAGACACACGCACAAAGACAGACACACACAGACACGCGCACACAGACACACACACACAGACACACGCACACAGACACATACACAGACACACGCACAAAGACACACACACAGACACACACACAGACAGACAGACACACAGACACAGACACACAGACAGACACACACAGACACACACACAGACACACACACAGACAGACACACACAGACAGACACACAAACAGACACACACACAGACAGACACACACACAGACACAGACACACAGACACGCACACAGACACACACAGACACACACATACAGACACACACACAGACACACTCACACAGACACACACACAGACACACGCACAAAGACACACACACAGACACACACACACAGACACACACAGAGACACACACACAGACACACACACAGACAGACACACACACACACAGACACACACAGACAGACACACAAACAGACACACACACAGAGACACACACAGACAGACACACACAGACACACGCACACAGACACACGCACACAGACACACGCACACTGACACATACACAGACACACGCACACAGACAGACACACACAGACACACACACACAGACACACGCACACAGACAGAGACACACACAGACACACACACAGACACACGCACACAGACACACACACAGACACACGCACACAGACACACGCACACAGACACACGTACACAGACACACACACACAGACACACACACACAGACACACACAGACACACACAGACACACGCACACAGACACACACACAGACACACACACACTGACAGACACACACAGAGACACACACAGACACACACACACTGACAGACACACACAGACACACACACACAGACACACACACAGACACACGCACACAGACACACACACACAGACACACGCACACAGACACACACACAGACACACACAGACACACGCACACAGGCACACACACAGACAGACACACCGACAGACACACACAGACACACACACAGACACACACACAGACAGACACACACACAGACACACACACAGACAGACACATACACAGACACACACACCGACAGACACACACAGACACACACACAGACACACACACAGACAGACACACACACAGACACACACACAGACAGATACACACAGACACACACACAGACACACGCACACAGACACGCACACAGACACACACAGACACACGCATACAGACACACACACAGACACACGCACACAGACACACACACAGACACACGCACAAAGACACACACACAGACACACACACACAGACACACACAGAGACACACACACAGACACACACACAGACAGACACACACACACACAGACACACACAGACAGACACACAAACAGACACACACAGAGACACACACAGACAGACACACACAGACAGACACACACACAGACACACACACACTGACAGACACACACAGACACACACACAGACACACACACAGACACACACACAGACAGACACACACACAGACACAGACACACAGACACACACACAGACACACAGACACACACACACAGACACACACACAGACACACAAACACAGACAGACACACACAGACACACACACACAGACAGACACACACACAGACACACACACACCGATAGACACACACACAGACACACACACAGACACACGCTCACAGACACATACACACACACAGACACATGCACAAAGACACATGCACACAGACACACACACAGACACACACAGACACACACACAGATACATGCACACAGACACACACACGCAGACACACACAGACAGACACACACACAGACACACACACAGACACATGCACACAGACACACACACAGACACACACACACAGACACGCACACACAGACACACGCACACAGAGAGAAACACACACACAGACACACACACAGACACATGCACACAGACACACGCACACAGACAGACACACACAGACACGGGCACACAGACAGACACACACAGACACACGCACACAGACACATACACAGACACACGCACAAAGACACACACACAGACACACACACAGACAGACACACAGACACAGACACACAGACAGACACACACAGACACACACACAGACACACACACAGACAGACACACACAGATAGACACACAAACAGACACACACACAGACACACACACAGACAGACACACACAGACAGACACACACACAGACAGACACACACACAGACACACACACACCGACAGACACACACAGACACACACACAGACACACACACAGACACACACACAGACAGACACACACACAGACACAGACACACAGACACACACACAGACACACACACAGACACACACACACAGACAGACACACACAGACACACACACACAGACAGACACACACACAGACACACACACCGATAGACACACACAGACACACACACAGACACACACACAGACACACACACACAGTCACATGCACACAGACAGACACACACACAGACACACACACAGACAGACACACACACACAGACAGACACACTGACACACACACGCAGACACACACACAGACAGACACACACACACAGACAGACACACAGACACACACACGCAGACACACACACAGACACACACACAGACACACACACAGACACACAGACCCACACGCAGACACACACACAGACACACACACAGACACACACACAGACACATGCACACAGACACACACACAGAGACAGACACACACACACAGACAGACACACACACGGACAGACAGACACACACACAGACACACACACAGACACATGCACGCAGACAGACACACAGACGCAGATACACACACCGAGACAGAGACACACACACAGATACACACACACAGACAGACACACACACACAGACAGACACACACACAGACACACAAACACAGACACGCACACAGATACACACAGACACACACACAGACAGACACACACACAGACACAGACACACAGACACACACACACAGACACACACACAGACACACACACAGACACACAGACAGACACACACACAGACAGACACACACAGACACACACACAGACACACAGACACACACACATACACACACACAGACACACACACAGACAGACACACACAGACACACACACACAGAAACACAGACACACACACAGACACACACACAGACACACACAGACACACACACAGACACACACACAGACACACACACACAGACACACACACAGACACACAGACACACACACAGACACACGCACAGAGGCACACAGACACACACACAGACACACACACAGACACACGCACACAGACAGACATACGTACACAACACACACAGAGACACACACACAGACACACACACAGACACACGCACACAGGCACACGCACACAGACAGACACACACAGACAAAAACACACAGACACACGCACACAGACACACACACAGACATAGACACACGCACACAGACACACACACCGACAGACACACACACAGACACAGACACACAGACACACACACACAGACACACACACAGACACACACAGACAGACAGACACACACACAGACACACACACACCGACAGACACACACAGACACACACAGACACACACACAGACAGATACACACAGACACACACACAGACACACGCACACAGACATGCACACAGACACACACAGACACACACAGACACACACACACAGACACACACACAGACACACGCACACAGACACACACACAGACACACGCACAAAGACACACACACAGACACACACACACAGACACACACACACACAGACAGACACAAAAACAGACACACACACAGAGACACACACAGACACACACAGACAGACGCACACAGACACACACACACTGACAGACACACACAGACACACACACAGACACACACACAGACACACACACAGACACAAACACAGACACACACACGCAGACACACACACAGACACACACACACGGACAGACACATAGACACACACACGCAGACACAAACACAGACACACACACAGACACATGCACACAGACACACAGACAGACACAGATACACACACCCAGAGAGATACACACACAGACAGACAGACACACACAGACACACACACAGACACACAGAAACAGACACACACACAGACACATGCACACAGACACACACACAGACACACACACACAGACACGCACACACAGACACACGCACACAGAGAGAAACACACACAGACACACACACAGACACACGCACACAGACAGACACACACAGACACACGCACACAGACACACACACACACAGACACACACACACACAGACACACGCACACAGACACATACACAGACACACGCACAAAGACACACACACAGACACACACACAGACAGACACACACACAGACACAGACACACATACGGACACACACAGACACACACACAGACAGACACACACAGACAGACACAAAAACAGACACACACACAGACACACACACAGACTGACACACAAACAGACACACACACACAGAAACACAGACACACACACAGACACACACACACAGACACACACACAGACAGATACACACAGACACACACACACAGAAACACAGACACACACACAGACACACACACACAGACACACACAGAGACAGACACACACACACAGACAGACACACACACAGACACACAGACCCACACGCAGACACACACACAGACACACACACAGACACACACAGACACATGCACACAGACACACACACAGAGACAGACACACACACACAGACAGACACACACACGGACAGACAGACACACACACAGACACACACACAGACAGATACACACAGACACACACACAGAGATACACACACAGACAGACACACACACAGACACACACACCGACAGACACACACAGACACACACAGACACACACACAGACAGACACACACACAGACAGATACACACAGACACACACACAGACACACGCACACAGACACGCACACAGACACACACAGACACACACAGACACACACATACAGACACACACACAGACACGCACACAGACACACACACAGAAACACGAACAAAGACACACACAGACACACACACACACAGACAGACACAAAAACAGACACACACACAGAGACACACACAGACAGACACACAGAGACAGACGCACACAAACACACACACACTGACAGACACACACAGACACACACACAGACACACACACAGACACACACACAGACAGACACACACACAGACACACACACAGACAGATACACACAGACACACACACAGACACACGCACACAGACACGCACACAGACACACACAGACACACACAGACACACACATACAGACAGACACACAGACACACGCACACAGACACACACACAGACACCCGCACAAAGACACACACACAGACACACACACAGACACACACACACACAGACAGACACAAAAACAGACACACACACAGAGACACACACAGACAGACACACACAGACAGACACACACAGACAGACGCACACAGACACACACACACTGACAGACACACACAGACACACACACAGACACACACACAGACACACACACAGACACACACACAGACACAAACACAGACACACACACGCAGACACACACACAGACACACACACAGACACACACACACAGACAGACACATAGACACACACACGCAGACACAAACACAGACACACACACAGACACATGCACACAGACACACAGACAGACACAGATACACACACCCAGAGAGATACACACACACAGACAGACAGACACACACAGACACACACACAGACACACAGAAACAGACACACACACAGACACACACACACAGACACGCACACACAGACACACGCACACAGAGAGAAACACACACACA
This sequence comes from Giraffa tippelskirchi, assembly GCF_054371585.1. Classification (NCBI taxonomy): domain Eukaryota; kingdom Metazoa; phylum Chordata; class Mammalia; order Artiodactyla; family Giraffidae; genus Giraffa; species Giraffa tippelskirchi. Next base: position 6,913,654 of record NC_137289.1, read on the forward strand.
GACACACACACAGACACACGCACACAGACAGACACACACAGACACACGCACACAGACACACACACACAGACACACGCACACAGACACATACACAGACACACGCACAAAGACACACACAGACACACACACAGACAGACACACACACAGACACAGACACACAGACGGACACACACAGACACACACACAGACACACACACAGACAGACACACACAGACAGACACACAAACAGACAAACACACAGACACACACACAGACTGACACACACCGATAGACACACACACAGACACACACACAGACACACGCTCACAGACACATGCACACACACAGACACATGCACAAAGACACATGCACACAGACACACACACAGACACACACAGACACACACACAGACACATGCACCCAGACACACACACACAGACACACACAGACAGACACACACACAGACACACACACAGACACATGCACACAGACACACACACAGACACACACACACAGACACGCACACACAGACACACGCACACAGAGAGAAACACACACACAGACACACACACAGACACATGCACACAGACACACGCACACAGACAGACACACACAGACACGGGCACACAGACAGACACACACAGACACACGCACACAGACACATACACAGACACACGCACAAAGACACACACAGACAGACAGACACACAGACACAGACACACAGACAGACACACACAGACACACACACAGACACACACACAGACAGACACACACAGACAGACACACAAACAGACACACACACAGACAGACACACACAGACAGACACACACACAGACACACACACACCGACAGACACACACAGACACACACACAGACACACACACAGACAGACACACACACAGACACACACACACACACACAGACACACACACAGACACACACACACAGACAGACACACACAGACACACACACACAGACAGACACACACACAGACACACACACCGATAGACACACACAGACACACACACAGACACACACACAGACACACACACAGACACATGCACACAGACACACACACAGAGACAAACACACACACACAGACAGACACACACACGGACAGACAGACACACACACAGACACACACACAGACACATGCACACAGACAGACACACAGACGCAGATACACACACCCAGACAGAGACACACACACAGATACACACACACAGACAGACACACACACACAGACAGACACACACACACACACGCAGACACACACACAGACACACACACAGACACACAGACCCACACGCAGACAAACACACAGACACACACACAGACACACACACAGACACACACACAGACACATGCACACAGACACACACAGAGAGACAGACACACACACAGACACACACACAGACAGACACACACAGACACACACACAGACACACGCACACAGACACGCACACAGACACACACAGACACACACATACAGACACACACACAGACACACGCACACAGACACACACACAGACACACGCACAAAGACACACACACAGACACACAAACACAGACACACACAGAGACACACACACAGACACACACACAGACAGACACACACACACACAGACACACACAGACAGACACACAAACAGACACACACAGAGACACACACAGACAGAGACACAGACACACAGACACACACACACAGACACACACACACAGACACACACACAGACACACAAACACAGACAGACACACACAGACACACACACAGACACACACACAGACACACACACAGACAGACACACACACAGACACAGACACACAGACACACACACACAGACACACACACACAGACACACACACAGACACACACACACTGACAGACACACACAGACACACACACAGACACACACACAGACACACACACAGACAGACACACACACAGACACAGACACACAGACACACACACACAGACACACACACACAGACACACACACAGACACACAAACACAGACAGACACACACAGACACACACACACAGACAGACACACACACAGACACACACACACCGATAGACACACACACAGACACACACACAGACACACGCACACAGACACATGCACACACACAGACACATGCACAAAGACACATGCACACAGACACACACACAGACACACCCAGACACACACACAGACACATGCACACAGACACACACACACAGACACACACAGACAGACACACACACAGACACATGCACACAGACACACACACAGACACACACACACAGACACGCACACACAGACACACGCACACAGAGAGAAACACACACACAGACACACACACAGACACATGCACACAGACACACGCACACAGACAGACACACACAGACACGGGCACACAGACAGACACACACAGACACACGCACACAGACACATACACAGACACACGCACAAAGACACACACAGACAGACAGACACACAGACACAGACACACAGACAGACACACACAGACACACACACAGACACACACACAGACAGACACACACAGACAGACACACAAACAGACACACACACAGACACACACACAGACAGACACACACAGACAGACACACACACAGACACACACACACCGACAGACACACACAGACACACACACAGACACACACACAGACAGACACACACACAGACACAGACACACACACACACACAGACACACACACAGACACACACACACAGACACACACACACAGACACACACACAGACAGACACACACACAGACACACACACCGATAGACACACACAGACACACACACAGACACACACACAGACACACACACAGACACATGCACACAGACACACACACAGAGACAGACACACACACACAGACAGACACACACACGGACAGACAGACACACACACAGACACACACACAGACAGACACACACACAGACACAGACACACATACGGACACACACAGACACACACACAGACAGACACACACAGACAGACACAAAAACAGACACACACACAGACACACACACAGACTGACACACAAACAGACACACACACACAGAAACACAGACACACACACAGACACACACACACAGACACACACACAGACAGATACACACAGACACACACACACAGAAACACAGACACACACACAGACACACACACACAGACACACACAGAGACAGACACACACACACAGACAGACACACACACAGACACACAGACCCACACGCAGACACACACACAGACACACACACAGACACACACACAGACACATGCACACAGACACACACACAGAGACAGACACACACACACAGACAGACACACACACGGACAGACAGACACACACACAGACACACACACAGACAGATACACACAGACACACACACAGAGATACACACACAGACAGACACACACACAGACACACACACCGACAGACACACACAGACACACACAGACACACACACAGACAGACACACACACAGACAGATACACACAGACACACACACAGACACACGCACACAGACACGCACACAGACACACACAGACACACACAGACACACACATACAGACACACACACAGACACACGCACACAGACACACACACAGAAACACGAACAAAGACACACACAGACACACACACACAGACACACACACACAGACAGACACAAAAACAGACACACACACAGAGACACACACAGACAGACACACAGAGACAGACGCACACAAACACACACACAATGACAGACACACACAGACACACACACAGACACACACACAGACACACACACAGACAGACACACACACAGACACACACACAGACAGATACACACAGACACACACACAGACACACGCACACAGACACGCACACAGACACACACAGACACACACAGACACACACATACAGACAGACACACAGACACACGCACACAGACACACACACAGACACACGCACAAAGACACACACACAGACACACACACAGACACACACACACACAGACAGACACAAAAACAGACACACACACAGAGACACACACAGACAGATACACACAGACAGACACACACAGACAGACGCACACAGACACACACACACTGACAGACACACACAGACACACACACAGACACACACACAGACACACACACAGACACACACACAGACACAAACACAGACACACACATGCAGACACACACACAGACACACACACAGACACACACACACAGACAGACACATAGACACACACACGCAGACACAAACACAGACACACACACAGACACATGCACACAGACACACAGACAGACACAGATACACACACCCAGAGAGATACACACACACAGACAGACAGACACACACAGACACACACACAGACACACAGAAACAGACACACACACAGACACACACACACAGACACGCACACACAGACACACGCACACAGAGAGAAACACACACACAGACACACACACAGACACACGCACACAGACAGACACACACAGACACACGCACACAGACACACACACACACAGACACACGCACACAGACACATACACAGACACACGCACAAAGACACACACAGACACACACACAGACAGACACACACACAGACACAGACACACAGACGGACACACACAGACACACACACAGACACACACACAGACAGACACACACAGACAGACACACAAACAGACAAACACACAGACACACACACAGACTGACACACACCGATAGACACACACACAGACACACACACAGACACACGCTCACAGACACATGCACACACACAGACACATGCACAAAGACACATGCACACAGACACACACACAGACACACACAGACACACACACAGACACATGCACCCAGACACACACACACAGACACACACAGACAGACACACACACAGACACACACACAGACACATGCACACAGACACACACACAGACACACACACACAGACACGCACACACAGACACACGCACACAGAGAGAAACACACACACAGACACACACACAGACACATGCACACAGACACACGCACACAGACAGACACTCACAGACACGGGCACACAGACAGACACACACAGACACACGCACACAGACACATACACAGACACACGCACAAAGACACACACAGACAGACAGACACACAGACAGAGACACACAGACAGACACACACAGACACACACACAGACACACACACAGACAGACACACACAGACAGACACACAAACAGACACACACACAGACAGACACACACAGACAGACACACACACAGACACACACACACCGACAGACACACACAGACACACACACAGACACACACACAGACAGACACACACACAGACACACACACACACACACAGACACACACACAGACACACACACACAGACAGACACACACAGACACACACACACAGACAGACACACACACAGACACACACACCGATAGACACACACGCAGACACACACACAGACACACGCACACAGACACATGCACAGACACACACACAGACACATGCACACAGACACACACACAGAGACAAACACACACACACAGACAGACACACACACGGACAGACAGACACACACACAGACACACACACAGACACATGCACACAGACAGACACACAGACGCAGATACACACACCCAGACAGAGACACACACACAGATACACACACACAGACAGACACACACACACAGACAGACACACACACACAGACAGACACACTGACACACACACGCAGACACACACACAGACACACACACAGACAGACACAAACACACAGACAGACACAGACACACACACGCAGACACACACACAGACACACACACAGACACACAGACACACACGCAGACAAACACACAGACACACACACAGACACACACACAGACACACACACAGACACATGCACACAGACACACACAGAGAGACAGACACACACACAGACACACACACAGACAGATACACACAGACACACACACAGACACACGCACACAGACACACACACACAGACACACACACACAGACAGACACACACACAGACACACACACCGATAGACACACACAGACACACACACAGACACACACACAGACACACACACAGACACATGCACACAGACACACACACAGAGACAGACACACACACACAGACAGACACACACACGGACAGACAGACACACACACAGACACACACACAGACACATGCACACAGACAGACACACAGACGCAGATACACACACCCAGACAGAGACACACACACAGATACACACACACAGACAGACACACACACACAGACAGACACACACACACAGACAGACACACTGACACACACACGCAGACACACACACAGACAAACACACACACACAGACAGACACACAGACACACACACGCAGACACACACACAGACACACACACAGACACACACACAGACACACACACACACAGACACACGGACACAGACACATACACAGACACACGCACAAAGACACACACAGACACACACACAGACAGACACACAAACAGACACAGACACACAGACGGACACACACAGACACACACACAGACACACACACAGACAGACACACACAGACAGACACACAAACAGACACACACACAGACACACACACAGACTGACACACACAGAGAGACACACACACAGACACACACACACAGACAGACACACACACAGGCACACACACACCGACAGACACACACAGACACAGACACAGACACACACACACAGACACATGCACAGACAGACAGACACACACACAGACACACACACAGACACACGCACACAGACACGCACACAGACACACACAGACACACACATACAGACACACACACAGACACACTCACACAGACACACACAGACACACGCACAAAGACACACACACAGACATACACACACAGACACACACAGAGACACACACACAGACACACACACAGACAGACAGACACACACACAGACACACACAGACAGACACACAAACAGACACACACACACTGACAGACACACACAGACACACACACACAGACAGACACACACAGACACACACACACCGATAGACACACACACAGATACACACACAGACACACGCACACAGACACATGCACACACACAGACGCATGCACACAGACACATGCACACAGACACACACACAGACACACACAGACACACACACAGACACATGCACACAGACACACACACACAGACACACACAGACAGACACACACACAGACACACACACAGACACATGCACACAGACACACACACAGACACACACACACAGACACGCACACACAGACACACGCACACAGAGAGAAACACACACACAGACACACACACAGACACATGCACACAGACACATGCACACAGACACACGCACACAGACAGACACACACAGACACGCGCACACAGACACACACACACAGACACACGCACACAGACACATACACAGACACACGCACAGACAGACAGACACACAGACACAGACACACAGACAGACACACACAGACACACACACAGACACACACACAGACACACACAGACAGACACACAAAGAGACACACACACAGACAGACACACACACAGACACAGACACACAGACACGCACACAGACACACACAGACACACACATACAGACACACACACAGACACACTCACACAGACACACACACAGACACACGCACAAAGACACACACACAGACACACACACTCAGACACACACAGAGACACACACACAGACACACACACAGACAGACACACACACACACAGACACACACAGACAGACACACAAACAGACACAGACACAGAGACACACACAGACAGACACACACAGACAGACACACACACAGACACACACACACTGAGAGACACACACAGACACACACACAGACACACACACAGACACACACACAGACACACACACAGACACACACACAGACAGACACACACACAGACACACACACACAGACACACACACACAGACACACAGACACACACACACAGACACACACACAGACACACACACACAGACAGACACACACAGACATACACACACAGACAGACACACACAGACACACACACACCGATAGACACACACACAGACACACACACAGACACACGCACACAGACACATGCACACACACAGACACATGAACAAAGACACATGCACACAGACACACACACAGACACACACAGACACACACACAGACACATGCACACAGACACACACACACAGACACACACACACAGACACACACACAGACACACACACACCGACAGACACACACAGACACACACACAGACACACACACAGACACACACACAGACACAGACACACAGACACACACACACAGACACACACACACAGACACACACACAGACACACACACACAGACAGACACACACAGACACACACACACAGACAGACACACACACAGACACACACACACCGATAGACACACACAGACACACACACAGACACACACACAGACACACACATACAGTCACATGCACACAGACAGACACACACACAGACACACACACAGACAGACACACACACACAGACAGACACACTGACACACACACGCAGACACACACACAGACACACACACAGACAGACACACAGACACACACACGCAGAGACACACACAGACACACACACAGACACACACACAGACACATGCAAACAGACACACACACAGACACACACACACAGACACACACACACAGACAGACACACACACACAGACAGACACACACACAGACACACCGACCCACACGCAGACACACACACAGACACACACACAGACACACACACAGACACATGCACACAGACACACACACAGAGACAGACACACACACACAGACAGACACACACACGGACAGACAGACACACACACAGACACATGCACACAGACAGACACACAGACGCAGATACACACACCCAGACAGAGACACACACACAGATACACACACACAGACAGACACACACACACAGACAGACACACACACAGACACACAAACACAGACACGCACACAGACAGACACGCACACAGACACACAGAGACACACACACAGACAGACACACACACAGACACAGACACACAGACACACACAGACACACACACAGACACACACACACAGACACACAGACAGACACACACACAGACAGACACACACAGACACACACACACAGACACACAGACACACACACATACACACACACACAGACACACACACAGACACAAACACACAGACACAAACACACAGAAACACAGACACACACACAGACACACACACACAGACACACACACAGACAGACACACACAGACACACACACACAGAAACACAGACACACACACAGACACACACACACACAGAGACAGACACACACACACAGACAGACACACACACAGACACACAGACCCACACGCAGACACACACACAGACACACACACAGACACACACACAGACACATGCACACAGACACACACACAGAGACAGACACACACACACAGAGAGACACACACACGGACAGACAGACACACACACAGACACACACACAGACAGATACACACAGACACACACACAGAGACACACACACAGACACACACACCGACAGACACACACAGACACACACACAGACACACACACAGACAGATACACACAGACACGCACACAGACACGCACACAGACACACACAGACACACACAGACACACACATACAGACACAGACACACGCACACAGACACACACACAGACACACGCACAAAGACACACACACAGACACACACACACACAGACAGACACAAAAACAGACACACACACAGAGACACACACAGACAGACACACAGAGACAGACGCACACAAACACACACAAACTGACAGGCACACACAGACACACACACAGACACACACACAGACACACACACAGACAGACACACACACAGACACACACACAGACAGATACACACAGACACACACGCAGACACACGCACACAGACACGCACACAGACACACACAGACACACACAGACACACACATACAGACACACACACAGACACACGCACACAGACACACACACAGACACACGCACAAAGACACACACACAGACACACACACAGACACACACACACAGACAGACACAAAAACAGACACACACACAGACACACCCACAGACAGACACACAGAGACAGAAGCACACAGACACACACACACTGACAGACACACACAGACACACACACAGACACACACACAGACACACACACAGACACAAACACAGACACACACGCGCAGACACACACACAGACACACACACAGACACACACACACAGACAGACACATAGACACACACACACAGACACAAACACAGACACACACACAGACACATGCACACAGACACACAGACAGACACAGATACACACACCCAGAGAGATACACACACACAGACAGACAGACACACACAGACACACACACAGACACACAGAAACAGACACACACACAGACACATGCACACAGACACACACACAGACACACACACACAGACACGCACACACAGACACCCGCACACAGAGAGAAACACACACACAGACACACACACAGACACACGCACACAGACAGACACACACAGACACGCACACAGACACACACACACACAGACACACGCACACAGACACATACACAGACACACGCACAAAGACACACACAGACACACACACAGACAGACACACACACAGACACAGACACACAGACGGACACACACAGACACACACACAGACACACACACAGACAGACACACACAGACAGACACAAAAACAGACACACACACAGACACTCACACAGACTGACACACACAGAGAGACACACACACAGACACACACACACAGACAGACACACACACAGGCACACACACACCGACAGACACACACAGACACAGACACAGACACACACACACAGACACATGCACAGACACACCCAAACAGACACATGCACAGAGACAGACACACACACACAGATACTCACACAGACACACCCACACAGCCACATGCACACAGACAGACACACACACAGACACACACACAGACAGACACACACTCACAGAGAGACACACACAGACACACACACACAGACACACACACAGACACATGCACCGACACACACACAGACACACACAGACACACACATACAGACACACACACAGACACACGCACACAGACACACACACAGACACACACACACAGACACACACACACAGAACACGCACACACAGACACACGCACACAGAGAGAAACACACACACAGAGACACACAGACACACGCACACAGACACACCCACACAGACAGACACACACA
>NC_137289.1:6930000-6932500 GCF_054371585.1 Giraffa tippelskirchi
TGTGTGTGTCTGTTTGTGTGTCTGTCTGTGTGTGTCTGTGTGTGTGTGTGTCTGTCTGCGTGTGTGTCTGTGTGTGTGTCTCTGTGTGTGTCTGTGTGTGTGTGTCTGTGTGTGTGTCTGTGTGCGTGTGTCTGTGTGTGTGTCTGTATGTGTGTGTCTGTGTGTGTCTGTGGGCGTGTCTGTGTGCATGTGTCTGTGTGTGTGTCTGTGTGTATCTGTCTGTGTTTGTGTCTGTGTGTGTGTCTGTGTGCGTGTGTCTGTGTGTGTGTCTGTATGTGTGTGTCTGTGTGTGTCTGTGGGCGTGTCTGTGTGCATGTGTCTGTGTGTGTGTCTGTGTGTATCTGTCTGTGTGTGTGTCTGTGTGTGTGTCTGTCTGTGTGTGTGTCTGTGTGTGTGTCTGTGTGTGTCTGTCGGTGTGTGTGTCTGTGTGTGTGTCTGTCTGTGTGTGTGTTTGTGTGTGTGTGTCTGTGTGTCTGTGTCTGTGTGTGTGTCTGTCTGTGTGTGTGTCTGTGTGTGTGTCTGTGTGCGTGTGTCTGTGTGTGTCTGTGTGTGTGTCTGTGTGCATGTGTCTGTGTGTGTGTGTCTGTGTGCGTGTGTCTCTGTGTGTGTCTGTGTGTGTGTGTCTGTGTGTGTCTGTCAGTGTGTGTGTGTCTGTGTGTGTGTCTGTGTGTGTGTCTGTGTGCGTGTGTCTGTGTGTGTCTGTGTGTGTGTCTGTGTGCGTGTGTCTGTGTGTGTGTGTCTGTGTGTGTCTGTCTGTGTGTGTGTCTGTGTGTGTGTGTCTGTGTGTGTGTCTGTGTGTCTGTGTGTGTATGTCTGTGTGTGTTTGTCTCTGTGCATGTGACTATGTGTGTGTGTCTCTGTGTGTGTCTGTGTACGTATGTCTGTCTGTGTGCGTGTGTCTTTGTGTGTGTCTTTGTGTGTGTCTGTGTGTCTCTGTGCGTGTGTCTGTGTGTGTGTCTGTGTGTCTGTGTGTGTGTGTCTGTGTGTGTGTGTCTGTGTGTGTGTCTGTGTGTGTCTGTGTGTGTCTGTGTGTGTGTGTCTGTGTGTGTGTCTGTGTTTCTGTGTGTGTGTGTCTGTGTGTGTCTATCTGTGTGTGTGTCTGTGTGTGTGTATGTGTGTGTGTCTGTGTGTCTTTGTGTGTGTGTCTGTGTGTGTCTGTCTGTGTGTGTGTCTGTCTGTGTGTCTGTGTGTGTGTGTCTTTGTGTGTGTCTGTGTCTGTGTGTCTGTGTGTCTGTGTCTGTGTGTGTGTCTGTCTGTGTGTGTGTCTGTGTGTGTCTGTGTGCGTGTGTGTCTGTGTGCGTGTCTGTGTTTGTGTGTCTGTGTGTGTGTCTGTGTGTGTGTTTCTCTCTGTGTGAGTGTGTCTGTGTGTGCGTGTCTGTGTGTGTGTGTCTGTGTGTGTGTCTGTGTGCATGTGTCTGTGTGTGTGTCTGTGTGTGTCTGTGTGTGTGTCTGTGTGCATGTGTCTTTGTGCATGTGTCTGTGTGTGTGCATGTGTCTGTGTGCGTGTGCCTGTGTGTGTGTCTGTGTGTGTGTCTATCGGTGTGTGTGTGTCTGTGTGTGTGTCTGTCTGTGTGTGTGTGTCTGTGTGTGTGTGTCTGTGTGTGTGTGTCTGTGTGTCTGTGTGTGTGTGTCTGTGTGTCTGTGTCTGTGTGTGTGTCTGTATGTGTGTGTGTCTGTGTGTGTGTCTGTGTGCGTGTGTCTGTGTGTGTCTGTCTGTGTGCGTGTGTCTGTGTGTGTCTGTCTGTGTGCGTGTCTCTGTGTGTGTCTGTCTGTGTGCGTGTGTCTGTGTGTGTGTCTGTGTGTGTGTTTCTCTCTGTGTGCGTGTGTCTGTGTGTGCGTGTCTGTGTGTGTGTGTCTGTGTGTGTGTCTGTGTGCGTGTCTGTGTGCGTGTGTCTGTGTGTGTGTCTGTGTGTGTCTATCGGTGTGTGTGTGTCTGTGTGTGTGTCTGTGTGTGTGTCTGTGTGTGTGTGTCTGTGTGTGTCTGTGTGTGTGTGTCTGTGTGTCTGTGTCTGTGTGTGTGTCTGTCTGTGTGTGTGTCTGTGTGTGTGTCTGTGTGTGTGTCTGTGTGTGTCTGTCGGTGTGTGTGTGTCTGTGTGTGTGTCTGTGTGTGTGTGTCTGTGTGTGTGTGTCTGTGTGTGTCTGTGTGTGTGTGTCTGTGTGTCTGTGTTTGTGTGTGGTTCTGTCTGTGTGTGTCTTTCTGTGTGTGTGTCTGTTTGTGTGTCTGTCTGTGTGTGTCTGTCTGTGTGTGTGTCTGTGTGTGTGTCTGTGTGTGTCTGTCTGTGTGTCTGTGTCTGTGTGTCTGTCTGTCTGTGTGTGTTTCTGTGTGTGTGTCTTTGTGCGTGTGTCTGTGTATGTGTCTGTGTGCGTGTGTCTGTGTGTGTCTGTCTGTGTGCCCGTGTCTGTGTGTGTCTGTCTGTGTGCGTGTGTCTGTGTGCATGTGTCTGTGTGTGTGTCTGTGTGTGTGTTTCTCTCTGTGTGAGTGTGTCTGTGTGTGCGTGTC